>NC_053489.1:614999663-615007163 GCF_905171775.1 Rana temporaria
AGTGTGTACAATAAAAGCCCATAGAGGAGAAGAGTTTATTGTACAGCCAGCCAGCAGGCAATCAATGGAAGTCTTGCATGAGTGCTCAGTCAGGAAAAACACGTGTACACAAGTGTATGGCTGGGAGGGACACCACAGCTGGGGGGACCTTAGAATCAACAAGTCCCCAATGTCACCTGAAAGGATCTATCTATCTATCTATCTATCTATCTATCTATCTATCTATCTATCTATCTATCTATCTATCTATCTATCTATCTATCTATCATGCATATGAGTACAGAATTGCTGTATTTGTTTTCCTAGCTGAATATCTGCCTATATAATACATACCTGATACAAATTAAATATAATACATTGACAGCCAACTAATAAATGTATCTCCTATACACTTGTTCGATTTTCTATTTAATTCATTATACATTTTTTGGTCTGGGATATCTAAGATCTTTTTTTTTTATAACCTCACTGATTTGCTAACATCGAAGTTGAAATGTAAAACAAGGATACAATAATTCAGGAAGCACACAGATTGTGGCAGAATCAACTGATACTAAAAATTGCAATCCGGAAATAATAAAAAAAGGTTCTAAAATAAAAAGATAAAATTCCACTTTGTGGAAGGATATCCTCACCCTGATTCCGTAGGGGGGCAGGAGACACAAACTTGTATACAACTATATTACCTGATCCCCTTGTCAAAATATCAAGCTACAATGACGTTTGCTGCAATCTGTGATTACAATAAATATGTATCACATAATAATAATAATAATAATAATAATAATAATAATAATAATAATAATAATAATAATAAAACATGTATAAATATATATTTGTTATTATTATTATTATTATTATTATTATTATTATTATTATTATTATTGTTATTATTATTGTTATTATTATTACTACTACTACTACTACTACTACTAATATTACCACAGATATATGTGTGTGTGTTTAATAAAACAATTATTATTACTACCTAATAATAATAATGATGACAATGATAATATAAATTGTTGATATGTGTGTGTATGACATGTTTAATAAATAACTTATGATTATTATTATTATTATTATTATTATTATTATTATTATGATTATTATTAGTACTACTACTACTAATAATAATACTAACAATGATGATAATGATATTAATATTATATCAAAAATTCTTCCTAAAATATCAGAATTTTTTATATAAAAAAAAGTGTGTGAGTGTGTGTGAGAGAGAGAGAGAGAGAGAGAGAGAGAGAGAGAGAGAGAGAGAGAGAGAGAGAGAGAGAGAGAGAGAGAGAGAGACTGTATATAATAAATTTTGATTTTTAAATATTATTGTTATTAATAATAATCAAATAAATAAATATTTCAGTACATAATTAGCTTTTGTTTTTACTCCTTAACTTGCACAGAAACCTATTAGCTAATACAATGGTTATTTAACATATTTACCACTATTATATAGAAAAAAAAATGTAAGAAAAAGAGAGAGAGAAAATAGAGAAAGAAAAAGAGAGAGGGGGGGGGGGAGAAAGAGAAAGTAAAAAAGAGAGAAAGAGAAAAAAAGGAGAGAGAGAGAGAGAGAGAGAGAGAGAGAGAGAGAGAGAGAGAGAGAGAAAACAGAAAAAGAAAGAGAGATAGAGAGCGAGAGAGAGAGAGAGAGAGAGAGAGAGAGAGAGAGAGAGAGAGAGAAAATAGAAAAAGAAAGAGAGAGAGAGAGGGGGGAGAAAGAACGAGTAAAAAAGAGATAGAGAGAAAAAAAGGAGAGAGAGAAAAGAAAGAAAGAGAAAGAAAAAGGAGAGAGAAAAAAAAGGAGAGAGAGAGAAAAGAAAGAAAGAGAAAGAAAAAGGAGAGAAAGAGAAAGAAAGAACGAAAGAGAAAGAAAGAAAGAAAGAAAGAAAGAAAGAAAGAAAGAAAGAAAGAAAGAAAGAAAGAGAAAATCTATTCCCCATCCTCCGGACAATGCAGGGTGATATGATGTCCCTCTATATTAGACATATGCAGAGTGTAGTTGGAATATTGTGATATTATATGAACTCAGAAATGCAATCTGCTCCCTGTGTGGCGATCGATAGGCGCCCTAATAAGTGTAATAGGTTTTAATCGAGTAATTATCCGAATTTTGACCTATAATTTAGACGTTAGGAGAGAGTTTGCAAGCTGCCTGAAAGAGATATGCACAATTCGATAATAGAATATCGATCGGGGCACTCGGGGGCTCTTCCCCCCATTATCGGCCTCTCTGCTGCTGCTAAGCACATTCTCCCTTCAGTGAAATCGAAGGAATTTAATTGTTTTTCCTGAGATAACCGTCGTTTTCTCACAATTAGTCTGGTTTGTCCTAAAAAGAAAAAAAAAAAAGCTGAATTGAATGTGTCGCCCCAAGACCGAGGCAAGGTGTCCTGTGGATGGTATAAGTAGACTTTAACCCCTTTGCTGACAGCTGATGGACAAGAACAGGGTGGCAGACAGACCCAAGAGGCAGGGTTCACCCAGCAACTGCCAACCTGAGGATGGGGAACTACAAGCCCCAACATGGCATCAGTAAGGGCGGTCTAGCAGCAACAAGATAAAGGAGATTGGAGTTGAAATTGATTGATATTCTTTAGTAGCTAACAAAAGTTATCAGGCAAAATCAAATGTTAGGTTTCTTCAAAGAGAGGGTTTGTAATATATATATATTGTACCGCTGTACCCTATTGCTATGTGTGTGTGTATGTATATATATATATATATATATATATATATATATATATATATATATATATATATATATATATATATATATATATATATATATATATATATATATATATATATACACATACACATACATATATAGTTTTACTTTTTAATACTGTACTGTATTAAACACTGCAATATATATATATATATTTGATTATACTGTACCGCTGTACCCTATTGCTATGTGTATCTATACACTGTACTTTATATATTTATATATATATATATATAAAGATAAATAGATAGATAGATAGATAGGTCTATATATACATATATATAGAGATATCTATATATATATATATATATATATATATATATATATATATATATATATATATATATATATATATATATATATATATATATATATATATATATATATATACAGTACGATATTTAATACAGTACAGTATTAAAAACACACACACATATATATACATATATATATATATATATATATATATATATATATATATATATATATATATACACACATACATAGGTAGCTGTAGTACAGTATTAAAAGAAGACAACATATGTATATATAGATATCTATATATATAGATATCTATATAGATATATAGATATCTATATAGATATATCTATCTATATCTATATAGATATATCTATATAGATATATCTATATCTATATCTATCTATATCTATATCTATATCTATATCTATATATATATAGAGAGAGAGAGAGATATAGATATACAATCAAATGTTAGATTTTTGTAAAGAAAGTTAGAAAGGGTATAGCAAAACAGTATTAAAAAAAACAACAGTTGCATTTATATAATTGATACTAAAACATAATCACTTCGTTTATATGAATTTTCAGAGGAACAACCCCACTCATTTCCAGTTCATTTAAGCAGAATATATATGATTCTGGAAAATGTGTACATAACAAAGTTAGAAATGCAAGAATGATCTTTTTTATATGACTTCCCCAGTTAAATCTTTTAACCAAAGTTTATAGACAGTTGATAGATAGCAATGTTCTAGAGTACAAGACTTATATATCTGATTATCAGAAAGGTGTAGAACTTACTTAGAACATCGGGGGACTTTTTGCAGGAGTCAAAGTCTTCAATGAAAGATTTCTGCTCGGTGCCAGGCTCCTCCAGCTTGTCCTCTGCCCTCAGGATGTAGTCGGTGCTGGTCTTGTAGACCATATTGCAATGTCTCTGCTTGCTGTTGAATTTATTAGGGTCCAGGATGTCCAGAACTGAGAAGGAGGTGGTTCTGTGGACTGCTGGAGGTACTGCTACTAAACCCTCTTGGCCGGGAGTGTTGCCACTCTGACTGTCCCCTTGTCTGTCCCTTGGGCACCCATAGACTGGGATCTCGTTGACTGAGAGTCTCTGGTCGCTGTGGGTGTCCATGATGTCACCGTGCAGGCTGCAGGAAACTGCTTCCACCACCACCGCTGGCTGTGCTTGAGGCATGGAGATGTCCACCTGAGCCTTGTTCATTGCTTGCTCTCTAATCTGTGGGAGAAAGCTGGTCCAGCAGGCTTTAAATACCTAAAAGCTCCACAAGAGAGTCATAGCACCATCTTCCCAGAACTCCAAACTGGATGTGAATTTGCAGTCTGGTGCTCCTCTAAGTTTTTGATCCTGTTGTTTAAAGTTTAGAGGACTTGTCAGACTGCCTTCACTCTTTTTGTCCTGAGAACTTTGTGACTGAACCCTCAGTTCTTACTCTTGGGGCCCACAGTCTTCTGAACCCCCTTTGGTCTGCAGGTACCAAAAGTCCTCTTGGTCTTCTCAGGTCCAGAAGCACTTTGAGCTCTTGAAGTTCCTTCGAATGTTGAGAGTCAACCTCTTGATCCAAAGTCTTAACACACTTCTGCTCCAAGTGTTGTGAGTCTCCAAGACTTGAGACTCAGTCCAGTATGGACCGTAGTCCTCCCTTGACTTGTGTTAAATGTTTCTGTCAACCTTGGTCCAGAATTGGTGAAGGATCAGCAGATAAAGTTAATAGCACTGATTAAAGTTCTTGCCTTTTGGTCTCATAACCTGGCCAAGATATTGCTTTTGCTTGTGGTGCCAACCTGCTCAAGATGCTGCCTTTTGCATCTCTGAAGCTGCTGAAGAAGCTCTTGGTGGTGTGCAGTGTAGTGGTGTGCAGTGTAGTGGTGTGAGTGGAGTGGTGTGATGAGTGCAGTGTGAAGAGGCTGAGCACAGTGTCCTCTCCTCCATATGGTGGGAGAGCAGTGTGATGAGTGTGGAGAGGAGGGAGCTCTATGATGCTGTGTTGGTACCCTGAGCTCCTCTCCCAGCATCACATCTCCATTCATCTGTGCAGCATCTAAATAGCCTTATTTGGGGAAGTGGGAGGTGATGGGATTTCTTTTAAATAATTGCGGGATCAATAGCAGGAACTTATATACAAAATGAGACCATCAGATCAGATAGGCTAAGCCTCGGCTAGGACTGACTAAATGGATTATAACAGTTAGTATTGCCAAATTCGCCTTTTGACAGTCTGGAGAAATACGAGGCTGAGGCACCGGGAGACTTATGACTCTCCCCGCACAATATACAACCGCACATAATTATGGAGCACCGGGAAACGCCGTTTATTATGGGGGTGGGGGAGCCGCAAGGTGCATTTCTCAGGAAAATAAAAAATCAACATCTTCCGTTTTCATAAATAAAACTCGGGCCATTTATTAACGGAGCGGAGCTGTTTACTGCAGAAAAATGGCATTGTGGAGGCGATGTGATAGAGATGAACACAGGGCAGTATGGGGGTGATAGAGATGAACACAGGGCAGTATGGGGGTGATAGAGATGAACACAGGGCAGTATGGGGGGTGAGAGAGAGCAGGGCAGTATGGGGGGTGAGAGAGAGCAGGGCACCTTGTATAATATAATTACATACATGCTTATTTATGAATAATGTGTGTGTGTATATATTCTATCTTTCTTTCTTTCTATCTATCTATCTATCTATCTATCTATCTATCTATCTATCTATCTATCTATCTATCTATCTATCTATCTATCTATCTATATCTTTCTCTTACTTTTTCTCACATCCTCTTTTTTCTCGCTTTCGCATTCTCCTTGTCCTTTATCCCTGTCATTTTCTGTCTGCCTGTCTCCTTTTCCCTATCTCTGTCACTCTTTATCTCTTTCTGTCTCTGTTTTGTTCCCTCTCTCTGTCAGCCTTTACTTCTCTCTCTTTTATTTTACTTTTCTCTCTTTCTCGGTCTATTTACTTCTCTTTCCTTCTACCCTCTTTCTCTCCTTTCTCTTTCGCTCTTTCTTTCCTTTTGCTTCCTTATTTTCGGCCTCCTATTACTTAGCTTCCCATCTCTCTCTCTCTCTCCCCCCCTCTCTCTCTCTCCATTTTGTTGTCTGTCTCTCTCCCTTTTTCCTAATTTCTGTCACTCTACCTCTCAGTCTTTATTTCTCCTTTTACTTCCCTCTCTTTCTCTTTCTCCCTCTCTTTCTTTCTATATCTCTCTCTCTCCCTTTCTACTCTCTCTCGCTTTAGTTCTCTCTCTCCTATCTCTTTCTCTCTCCCCCCCTCTCTCTCTCACACACTGTCCCCCCCTCTCTCTCCGTTTAATTGTCTGTCTCTTATACTCTCCCTTTTTCTTAATTCCTGTCACTTTACCTCTCAGTCTTTATTTCTCCTTTACTTCCCTCTCTTTCTCCTCTCTCTCTCTCCCTCTTTCTTTCTATCTCTCTCTCTCCCTTTGTTCTCTCTCTGTCTCTCTATCTCCTATCTCTCTCCCTCTATCTCTCTCTCCTCTCTCTCTCCCTCCCTCTTTCTTTCTATCTCTCTCTCTCTCCCTTTCGTTTTCTCTCTCTCTATCTCTCCCATCTCTCTCTCCCTCTATCTCTCTCTCTCTCCTATCTCTCTCTCCCTCTATCTCTCTCTCCTATCTCTCTCTCCCTCTCTCTCTCACTATCTCCCCCCTCTCTCCGTTTACTTGTCTGTCTCTTACTCTCCCTTTTTGCTAATCTCTGTCACTCTACCTCTCAGTCTTTATTTCTCCTTTTACTTCCTTCCCCCTCCCTCTATCTCTTATCTCCCTATCTCTCTTTCTCCCTCCCCTCTCTCTCCTTCCCCATCTCTCTCTCTTCCCTCTCTCTCTCTCTCTCTCTCTCCTATCTCTCTTTCTCCCCTCTCCCCCTCTCTCTCCTATCTCTCTCTCTCTCCCCTCTCTCTCCCCCCTCTCTCTCTCTCCTATCTCTCTCTCTCCTATCTCTCTCCCCCTCTCGCTCTCTCTCTCTCTCTCTCTCTCCTATCTCTCCCCTCTCTCTCTCTCTCTATCTTTCTCTCTCCCTCCTATCTCTCTATCTCTCTCTCTCCCCTCTTTTTTAACTTCTTTCTCTCTCTCTCTTCTCTTTTTTTTTATCTCTTTACTAGAACTGGAATAAGAAAAAACCTACAGACAAGTGGAGTTGTCGCCCATAGTAAAGGTTTGGATGGCCAGTTGCACACTCTTTTTTCTTAGATTTCGGTGTGGCAGCTTTTACAAATTAACCCCTGTAAAATAATCCTTTTTTTTTTTTTTTACATCTGATTACTAATATCACCGTATTCATCTATCTATCTATCTATCCCATTTTGTATGTGCAGTGTGTGCATTCTTGTTGTGTTTGCATGCTTGTTTTTATGCATGTATTTATTTGTGTCATGTGAACATGTTTGTATGTATGTGTGTTATGTGTGCATATTTGTATGTGTGTTATGTGTGCGTATTTGTATGTATGTGTTTTA